>NW_026606681.1:450000-485811 GCF_029890125.1 Rhinichthys klamathensis goyatoka
AGGACGGCGGGAAGCATCTCAGAGATCTGATCCATGGTTGCGTACTGGTATCTGTCAGAGAAAAACAAACATTTACAGGACTCTTAACACGTCTAACGCGAGACACAGCGGCCTGAGGACACGCAAACGCATAAAAATAGACTCTGAGTCACAATCTACATCACTAACACCTTCTGAAGAGCTGAACATGGTTTGACAGGTGTCAAACAGCGTGTATATAAAATGTTCACACTTTATATATATATATAAACATCACGTACCCAGCAGGATAAATGGCCGCGCCCTCCTCCTGTCCTGGAGCGTCCACATGAACCACAGTGAAGTTCTTCACGATCTCCTGCATCTCCTCAAACTTAAACAGGGTGGAGAAGCAGCTCTTACCTGAGAGACACAGAGAACCAAACAGCATTTCACTTAAAGTGTCTTGACCTGAGGTTAAAGTGTCTTGACCCAAGGTTAAAGTGTCTTGACCTGAGGTTAAAGTGACTTGACCCAAGGTTAAAGTGACTTGACCCGAGATTAAAGTGTCTTGACCCGAGGTTAAAGTGACTTGACCCGAGGTTAAAGTGTCTTGACCCGAGGTTAAAGTGTCTTGACCCGAAGTTAAAGTGACTTGACCCGAGATTAAAGTGTCTTGACCCGAGGTTAAAGTGACTTGACCCGAAGTTAAAGTGTCTTTACCCGAGGTTAAAGTGTCTTGACCCGAGGTTAAAGTGTCTTGACCCAAGGTTATAGTGACTTGACCCAAGGTTAAAGTGTCTTGACTTTTAGGATAAAGTGTATTGACAGGGTTAAAGTGACTTGACCCGAGGTTAAAGTGACTTGACCCGAGGTTAAAGTGACTTGACCCGAGATTAAAGTGTATTGACCCGAGGTTAAAGTGACTTGACCCGAGGTTAAAGTGACTTGACCCGAGATTAAAGTGTCTTGACCCGAGGCTAAAGTGACTTGACCCGAGGTTAAAGTGACTTGACCCGAGATTAAAGTGTCTTGACCCGAGGTTAAAGTGACTTGACCCGAGGTTAAAGTGACTTGATCCGAGATTAAAGTGTCTTGACCCGAGGTTAAAGTGAATTGACCCGAGGTTAAAGTGTCTTGACCCGAGGTTAAAGTGTCTTGACCCGAGGTTAAAAAGTGTCTTGACCCGAGGTTAATGACTTCACAATGAAGTTTTTTAAAACAGAAAAACTACATACAACACAACTCATTCATAAATGCATTTGTCATTTTATTCAAAGCACATTCAAAACTACACCATAGGCCGAAAATGCTGAACGTGGCTAATGACACAAACAAAAAGGATAAAACAATTAAAAAAAAATTGTCACTATTTAGCAAAATATGAAGAAAAATGTGCCCTGTTTATCACACTAATGATAAACTAATGATTTAATGTTTAACCAGGAAGTTTTTGTTTTGAAATACCTTTAACTTGTACATAATAGCACAAAGTCACACTTGTGGTGATCCCAGTCAAAAATGACTGGCCTACAAAAAACAGCTTATAAATCTATCGTATGCTAGCCTGGATGCCAGCCCGAACCCCGCCCACAACATTTTTTGATCGGGAAGTTCGGTCTGGACTTGCTCCATTGAGGAGTAATTATGATCGGTTCAGAAATCGTCGGGCCAATCAAATTGCCAGGGCGGGCTTTATACGATGATGAACAGATGATCTGCAGGGACGTAATCCTCACGTTATCAAAGAGCGCTTGGGTTGAACTGGTTTCCCTCAAAGATGACTGCAGCTGGAGAACTGAGATGTAGAGATTCCGCTATCGCGTCCGTTGTAAAAGAAATCGACAGCGCATTCATTTTAAAAGACGAACAGAGAACTGCAATCAAGGCCTTTGTCGATCGGAAAGATGTGTTTGCCGTCCTTACTATGGGATTCGGCAAAAGTTTAATTTATCAGCTGGCTCCGATGGTAACTAAGAAGATGGGACGCAATGAAAACCCTGTGGTCGTTGTGGTTTCTCCTTTGGTCGCACTCATGGAGGGCCAAGTAAAAGAAGCAACACTCATTATTTTACTACTTCTTCCAGCGTGCGTGCATTTGAGTTCTGTAGTTGACAACTGTGCTATGCAAAGTAGTTGACTAACTACGTTGCTCTCATTGGTTGTAGGTCTATCCAATTGAGTGCAGAGTTTTTTTTTTTCCTGGTTCGGTTAAGACACGCCTCATAATCAAAGCCCTATGAAGCAGTATCAGACTCACATTCTGACTAGAATATGAGTATGACGAAGTCAGGCTAATCGTATGCTGTATTATCACCAAATATTGGATTCAATCGTTTTGTACTTGTTTTCTTTCAATTAATCAAACATTTCAAAAGAACTGAATCTGATTTTTTTTAGGAAACTGAGAAATGTGTTTTGTTAATATTTTGATTGATTTATTAATTCAATCATTCATTAAAAAAAAAAAAAAAAAAATACACAGGCTACTGTTAAGATGTCTAATTACTGAAGGAATCGTTCTTTTAGGTCAAATCTTTTAAATTAATAATTTGAACTCACAAAACTAGTCTCACTTCTGGCAAATATTCCAGTTACTAAAAACTCCACATGCAATAATATAAACTTCTAGCAATACATCAGTTTATGTTTTATGTGTTTATTTTGGTACTCATGCACTTTACCTCTGTTTGTCTAGTTAAACACACTCATCAAGTGTTGCACTGAGTGTGAAGAGCTCATTGTTAGGTGTGATGTGCACAGATGCCTTTAAACCACCTATGGTATTAATAGATGCAGCAACACTTGTATTGAATTCAATGTTTGTGATGCATTTCCAAGAAACAAGGTGCTTTTTTCACACCTGCCTCCAATAAATATCAGTCCAGTGATCGTCTCAGACACGACTGACTCTTCCTGAACTCCAGCTCACACTCATCGAGACTACAACGAGACTTTACACAAGCTCAAGAACGACACAAAGGTAAACCTGCATCATAATCAAATGACTGAAACATTTAAAGCAATATGATTTCAAAAAATAAATGTGTAGATATACTGAGAATTGGTGTTTAGCTGTTTTGTTCATGGATGAAGGCTTGTTCAGTGTAACACATGTAAAGCAGATGTAATAATTTTATGAAAATGAACATACTCAGTATTGTGTGTCTGTGGTTAGTTGTTCAACCTGACAAGTTACAGTTTTACAAGTGTACATCATGTTGCAATAACTCCTCCAACACGACTCACTTCTGGTCTACGGCTAGTGTTCACTCTCTTACTGACCGTCTTCCTATCCTGCTCTTTTCTCTAGTTTTCAGGATGAGACCAGCTCTTCTCTCGCTCCTCTTCATCCTGGCTCTCAGTGATGGAGCGGATCGCCAGAACATTGACCGATACGCCGAGTTCAAGCGGAAACACATTCTCCCGGCTGGGTTTGAAACTGATAATGAAACTGCTTGGTTGAAATACCTAGTGGACAATACTCTCTGCGAAAGAACTCAAGTGCAATCCTTCATCAATGACAGCGTAGAAAACGTAACACGAATCTGCAATGGCGCTGGAAAGATTATAAAGAACAACTATTACAAAAGTACACATCTCTTCCAAGTGTACAAGATTGAAAGCAAAAACAGTACCACGTTAGATTGGGAGTGTACCATTGAGAAATGTCGTAAAGCCAGATATAATGTAATTGTTGAATGTGATAATAATCTACCTGTGCACTATCACGATCAACACATTGAAAAGGGCAAATCAACATCCCTTTGCTATTAAACCGCATAATGCTGGGAGAGATGGCATGAAATCTTGCTTTTAAACTATTAATCAAAACGCCACATGCATGTCTAAAGTGGATATAATCCCAGAAGCATCTCGATAAAGCTTTCTCTGCAGAGCACAGTTCGGTTTTATAAAATAAACTGATCAAATGTATAGCTTGGATGAATGAAATGTAAGTCACTTGTAATAAAAGCATCTGCAAAATTCATTAATGCATCTGTTCTTTTGTGAAATGATTTTAAATATATGTGAGGTATGATATGCAAAGTATTGTTTAGACTCTAAAGAGTCACACTTAAAAATGTCTGAGCGTAAGTTCAAGAGTCTCAAACGCTTCACTAATGTCACTTTTCTTCATCATGTCTGAAGTGTGTGTGAATCAGCTGGCGTTTGGGGGATTTTTAGAAGATGTATGAAGTCATTCACACAAGTGACTGTTTATAGAGACACGTCACTTTATTTCATTCTCATTTTTATTGTGGTAAAGTGTGAATTTCACAGGCAGAATCTCCAAGATGCATCTGTTTCAAACTGTTACTCTAGTGCATAGATACAATAGGATCATTTGCATCAAGATATTAGGCTTTATATTAGGCTTTAGCACAAGTTTGATTAGTTATAAAACATTCAACTTCACCAGGTTTGAATGATCACACACTGAAGTCTACATTGCAGGAAATGCTGACGTCAAACACACTAACGTTTGCATGGGAAGAAACCTTGTTAAAACAGTTTCACACATTTGTATTCTTTCGCAGCACAGAATATTGAAGAACTGAGACTTGTTGAGACTATATTAACATCTAAACAGGTAAACTGACACCATTGTGTAAAATTTTTTAAAAGTGTTTCAATATACTCAGATCTGTTTTATGATATTTGCTGTAAATGTGTATGGTTTGTAAATATTGCACATAATCTTTATGTTTCGCAGCCAAAAACTATTAAGCTAATAACTATTTATGCTATAACTTTTAAACCAAATGGACTAGAAACCAAATTCGCTACTTTTCCGAACTCGTGCTTTAAAGTAATCTGATACAAATTTGGCTGCGTTGATAAAAGTCACCATCAAATTAAAGTTAAAATTATAAAATTTGCTAATTATAATTACAGTGAATTAGATAAAAGCAATGTAAACAAACTGATAAATAAATATATGTACAGTATTTGTACAAACCATGGTCAAAAACATATCAATGTAATATTATATATGAATACTTAGATTTTTTTCAAGGTCAATCATTAACATTACTGCCATTTTGAACTGATTAAACTGATGAAAAAAGTTAGTCAAAACAGATTATCTCCGTTTGCTTGTAAAATGTTATTGAGTTTGGTTCAACGAAGCATTGAGAAAATAGCGTTTAATTTTTTAGTAAAGGTGCCGCATACCTACGTATGCATGTATTACACTGTCGAAATAGTTCATTAGCTTGCGTTCATTATCGTTTTCACTATTTTAACTGTGAATCTGTGTTTCTCTTCTGTGTCCAGGATGAGATCGGCGCTTCTTCTCGTGCTCTTGTTCACTCTCAGTGATGGATCGAGTAACGTCAGTTTCAGCGACACTGAACCGGAGGTGTTTCCAGACCTTTTTTCTAACTGGCTACAACCCTGCGAGAGATCTCGCGATAACAACGGATATAACAGGTTTAAACGCAGACACGTGCTCTCGAGAAGTTTCAACACCAGACGGGCACAATATTGGGAAGATTACCTAACAAGAAAGAATCTATGTGGCAGACAACTTGTACAATCCTTCCTCCGTAAAAGCGACGGCGATAGCGTTGTAAGAATCTGCAACGGACGAGGCAACAGATACACACTAAACCAGTGCATCAGTAAGAGAAGGTTCAAGGTGTTCATTGTTCAAAGTGCTTTAAGAGATGGACGGTGTGAAGTTCAGACTCCATTAGAGCCCGTGGAGCGTTATGTGATTGTGTCTTGTGAGGTCCTTGAAAACCGATGTTTGCCTGTTCACTATGTGAGACAAACCAACAGTAAACCATCCCCACCCGGGCCGACCTGCAGTCCGTAGACAGTCCAGCAGATGTTAAGGCATGTGCACTTCAATATATGTGTGTGGGATTTATTTTGGAACTATTTTCATATTTAGAAACTGCTAGTAAATGTCACAAATAATCACAAAGAAATGGCAATTAAATATGAAATTTGGAAGTTGAAAGATTGAAATAGTATTTTCATGTAAAAGGTACTGCAATACCCCAACAGTTCTACTTTATCTCTAAATGATGTTTGCCAAAAGCACCATAATCTAAGTCAAATGCAAACATTTACTTCTTTACATCTTCTTCCATCTAACAGTATCAGTGAGACTGAGTATATGATTGGAAATGTAGGAAAGGCAAATATTGTGTAATTGTTAATTGTGACAAACAATCTAGAAGAGCTGAATAAGGCTTGAAATGTTGCTTTGACATTGCTATGCTAAATACATGTGTTTAAATGCTAAATGCATGTTTAGCATCTCATAAGGCTTTCTTTTTATAGTTCAGTATTATAAAATGAACTTGTTGAATGTATCTCTTTATTGAATAAAAGCATCTGGCTAATCCATTAATGTCCCATCTCAGTTCTTTTGTGAAATTATTTTGATAACCTTTAAAGTAGTATGATATACAAATATGCCAAAAGTATCTCTTTTAGACATTTAAATCAGGATCTTTTCTAACATTTGATCACCAATGTGATCGAAACATTGCATTTCATTCTCATTTTTAATGTAAGGACAGAATCTCAAAAATACAAAAACTGCAACTAAATTGTGCTTGATGGCATGAAACGCATTTGAGGTGCATAAAAATAAAATAAAAATAGGGTGTATTTTCCACCCAATAAATATGAGTCCAGAGACGCTTATACACTTCAGCTCAGACTCAAAGGGACTCTTTCATTTACACCAGCTCAAGAAACACAAAGGTGAGTCTAAATACAGAACAAATGTAAATCATACTGTTCAGATATCAGAATCTGTTATGTTTGATTATAATTGTATTCTAGTACATACATGTAGTAGCAAGAGATGTGTAATTATTGCACGGTCTAGAGTTTAGACTTTCATTAAGTGCATTACCTTCATAACTATTTCAGTTATCTGTGCAAAACTAAGCGTTTTCAGGGTGAGATTGGTATTGTGCTCCTCGAGACTCTGGTGTTCAGTGATGGATTGAATAATGTCGATCAACCTAAAGACTACACTGGAAAAAAGGCCCCTCCAAAAATAAGCAAAAAAAAATTAATTCAAGATATTTTTGCTTGTAATAAGCAAAAAAATCTGCCAATGGAACAAGTGAAAATTCTCTTGGTAAGATTTCTTGAAATAAGACATTATATTTAAGCCTTAAAAGATATGAGTGATCTTGAAATTAGCTGGGAAAACTCATTTTTAGCTATATTTTACTAGTATTGTGATGTTTTGTGTCTCATAATAAGCTAGTCATGCTCAAAATTAGTATTTTCCCCTCAAAAGTAGCATTTTCTTTTGTCATCCTGTTTGTTTCAAGTGTATTTAACTAATTTTTAGTTCTATAATTGTTACACTGTTCTAGATTTAAGTCACCACCAACTTGAAATAAGATTGGAAACGGGCATTTTGAGACAAAATGCCTTGAAGTTAGCATTCCTGACTCATATTAGGCAGTGCTCTTTTGCCATAATAAGCCATAATTTACCATCCTGTCATCATCTCAAGTGTATTTACCTTATTGTAAGCTCAACAAAAGTAATACTGTTCTAGATTCAAGACATTTTACCTACTAGATTCAAGACATTAACTACTGTTTACTAGACAGAAAAAGTGAAAAATACACTTGCATTTAACCTTTTTTTTTTAAACAGCAAAAAGTCCCAGAGGACTGCATAAAAGGGAAACAGCTTCATTTTTCTCAACATTTTGGCTCACAGTATTTATGGAACTGCAATATGAAAACATAGTAGAACATTTTATAGATTATAAATGTAAGATCCCTTTACCCTACTCCCACACCTAAACATACCCATTTTATAGACAATATTAAAAGGATAAAACGTAATGAACATAATGTGTAGGGAAATGGCAGTTTTATTAACAATAAAGCATTAAAATATAGTTTGAGCCACTAGGCTAATCCTACCCCTACACCTAACC
Organism: Rhinichthys klamathensis goyatoka; assembly: GCF_029890125.1. Classification (NCBI taxonomy): domain Eukaryota; kingdom Metazoa; phylum Chordata; class Actinopteri; order Cypriniformes; family Leuciscidae; genus Rhinichthys; species Rhinichthys klamathensis. The sequence continues at coordinate 457,892 of NW_026606681.1, forward strand.
ATTTCTTAAAACTATGTAACTAATGTTACAATTATTAAGAAAAACACAGACATAACGTTACACGTTTAATCGCAATAATTTATTTAGTGAGAAAATGTCAAAACCGGTACCAAAAGTCGTTCACAGGACGATGTGTCGCAGTCCTCTCTGGCAGTAGGCTATATAATATATTTGTATGAGGTAACGTTATAGAGCAGAATTTAAGTTATTAATCCATGAAAACGCTAATCCGGTTTCGGTTCGCTCTTTGAAGGCGCGCGCGATTCTCCATTTCAAATGTAGTACACCAATTAAACACGCGGGATGCCAGGATTTGGCGTTTACGGTCTCTGCTGAGAGAAATTATGAAGATCACTGGATGAAGGGCTGAATTTGGATCTGTTTTTTGCAAACAACGCATGGATTCTAAAGATTTGGATTACACCAAGCTAATAAAATTGATGTCTTTTGTGAATTTATGTTTTAGTGTATTATGGGTCTATAGGAGAAAATGCCTTTTGTGTTTCACAATAAATAAACCAAATATTACAAAATGGTTAAACAATTAAAGAAGGTATTTTTAACCCATATGAAAAAAACCTGCATGGTTCATATACAGCAACTATATATTATCTTCCTTACTTAAATCGGACAGAATTACCTTCTGTGTTTCATATAAGGCCAATACATGTCCTATACAAAATCAGAACGATTATGGCCCATTTCATACTAAATAACACACATACAACTTGTAGGGGATTTTTGCGTTATATATGAATACTAGGGCTGTAACGATACACCAAACCCACGATTCGGTTCGTATCGCGATTTTTGACCCACGATTCGATTCGTATCGCGATTCTATCACGGGGGCGGGGCTTGGGGTGAAAAAAAGAGATTTGAGAGAGAAAAAAAATACCATATTTTTATAAAATAACATCAAGCAATATTCCAATAATTTATATAATTATAACACTTTATATAGGGCCATTTTGCATTAAGAGTAGCCTAGCCTAGTTTCACGTTTAGTAAATTTTGCTTAGCCTACTAATTATTTAAAATAGTATAAAAGTACTGTACATATGTAATTAAAAACGTTTTCATTATGATATTATTAATTTTACTTTAGTAAAAAGATCTGAGTTCTTCCTCCACTGGTATTAGAGGAATTAAGACTAAAAATAGCACCTAAAAGCTGACACAAAGAACCGGCAAAAGTAATGATTATGAATATGTCAAATATAGCAAGGAGACATTTTAATTGTTTATTAATAAAGTGTTTTCTATCAGTGTCAGCAAAGATGAAGTTGCGATGCTGACTCGCGATCTTCGCAGTAGTGAACGCGCCAGAGAAAAATGCACTTTTCATACGGATTACATAAGCAGAGAGCAGTCTGTTTTCTTTCGTTTTTAATTGTTCGGTTTAAAAGTAGACATTTCAATATAGATATATTTCTCAGGCCTATAGCCTATAGGTTTCGATTCACACGAGACGAGCTCCAGTTCACGCGCCGGCCCGAGCACGTCTCGTGATTATCTGTCTGCTATATTTATTTCTAAATACAGGCAAATGGTTGATGAAACATTTATTAAAATTGAGATACAATTAATACAAAACGAAATTCAATTTAAAGAAAGTCTTTGTGCTTTCTGTTTGAGGTCTCTGAAAGTTTTAGTGCCGCTTCCTGAGAACTGTCACGACGATATTGTTTTTTCCTCTTAAATGCGAACACGAAAAATAAAACAAAATTAATATTTTATGTTCTGGGGAGGGCCAACCCCTCTTCATCCGGTGGGTAGCCTAGTATTACTTTTGGTTTGTACTGTGGAATGTACAGAATTATAAAATATATATATTTTTTTTGCCACCTAAAAATGAAAGATGTTTTGTGTCGCATCCGTGTACGCGTGTGTATTTCCCTCATATTAAATATAAAATGCATGTGTAGACTTATATTTTTCTAATGTCTGGACATGTACTAGACTTTATTAAGGGATAGGCTATGGATATATAAACAGAAGTGTCAATATATTGGTATTAAATGCATTTTCTGAGAATTTATATTTCAAGCTTTGGCTGCACGTCCATAACGCTGAAATTGCCAAATTTTAAATAATTTATCCTCAACTAGTTTTGTGGTGTAGGTAGGTCTACGTATTTTATAATGTTAACTTCAAATAATACTAATAGTAATTTAAAGATGTGGTAGCATTGGATCTGGACGGGAAGGATAACTCTGGGAGTTGGAAGGGGTGTGATCGCGATTCTGCCTTCTCACATCGCGATACAGGATCGTGGACCTGAGTATCGCGATTTCGATTTTATATCGCGTATCGTTACAGCCCTAATGAATACTGTTAAAAGACTTGTATGAGTTTTACATGACAAAAGTATGCAAATGTGTATGGTATTACTCGAAATATATAAAATTCATATATAATAATTTAAAGTTCTTATATTGAATTATATGCTAGTCAAATTAAAGTCATATAGAATTTATACACATTTTGTGTCATTTGTTTATGTGTTTCGTACAGATTTCATGTTTTGATGACCAACATCTGATTCACTTATATGCAGTTGGCAGATTCTTAAAGGGATACTCCACTTTAAAAAGAAAATTCTTTCATCATATACTCACCCTCATGTTGTTTTAATCCTTAATGAATTTCTTTCTTCTGCTGAACAGAAAGGAAGATATTTAGAAGAATATCAGTAACCAGACAGTTTCTGGTCTCATTGACTTTTATACTATGTAAGTCAATGAGACCAGAAACTGTCTGGTTACTGATATTCTTCTAAATATCTTCCTCTCTGTTCAGCAGAAGAAAGAAATTCATTAAGGATTAAAACAACATGAGGGTGAGTATATGATGAAAATTTTCATTTTAAAGTGGAGTATCCCTTTAAATTGTACAGTGCAGATGCCGGTTAGAGGATTACTGTCAGAATATCACTGATCTTTATGAAGACTGTTAATTTTTCTACAGGATTTGAAAGAGCAGTTGAAAAGAAATGATATTGTAAGATTGTGTATTAATTGTTAACTGTCTGGGCCTGTTGTTTGTGAACAAAATCATAACATATTATTGCAAATGAACAAAGCTGAGTCAAATATGTTTCTAGAACAGTGATTAAAATTGGCTGGAATATGTTTTTGTATATGTGACATGAACTCTGGTGATGCACTCTAAAAACATTTAATATGATTTACTCAATTTTTTTGGTGAAACATTTTTAAAGTTAGAATATTGATTAGATTTTTAAGCAGTGAAAGCAATTACTTACACTGTATTAACTGAGTAAATGTTAGTAAAACAAATTAAATAGATCCGAGTAACTGCATTTGGTACATTAACAAATAAACTTGAGTAGAAATAATTAGGGGGAAACATTTAAAAACAAATATTTATGAGTAATATAAACTGTGTTTATATGGCAGTAATATTAACTTTTTTATTTCCTCTAAACCTTTGTAAAAAATATTCCATACAACCACCGGTATAACTACATGACATTGGCCTTTATTGTCGATTAGTAGCCTAACATTACAGCAAAACAGCATATATTTTATACTATTTTTAACACGTATGCAATATTGCCTACATCTAAACTCATGTAAGAAACATTTTCGAAGTAAAAATGAAACATTTAGGCCTAAACAATAAAGTAATTCAAGTGTAATCAACCGGTCTGTTATCCAGTATCCACCGGATCAGCGCTGTTTCGCGTGCCGGAGATGGACTCGCCTCTGCGGGGGAACCTCTAACTTTACACCGCCGTCCTGCGTCACTCACAGCCGAAAGATGCTGCGACGCGACTGACTCCATAACCTGCCAATAAACAAACAGTGCACAGTTCTGAGGACATTTTATCATCCAAATTAGTTATAATTCATTATCTTTAAGAATATAGTCGTGTGTTTTATATGCAAGGCCTTACAATCACGCGAAAAGGCAGGCGCGAGTCGACACTCGTTTAAGGCGAGTAACATTGCGTCTCTGTATGTTCCTTCGCATTAAATAAAATTATTTAAAGCACATTAATGATTATACGGATAAAATAAAACATACACACCTGAATTTCACAGAGGAAATGCACCAATTCTGCGAGGCTGAGGAGAGGAGATCTGTTCTGGACTGGAGAGAGTTCAAACAGCGCGCGCTCACTCAACCGTCGAGTTGTCGTCACGTCAGAGGGTGGGGGAGGGGTGCGTTGTTGTAATCATAGACAGTGAAATACAATTTCTTATGCTTGTTAAATATTAATAATATTGATTTTATTTAAGTAATATTTGTGGTTCTTGAAACAGATTAGTTTAATTATCCATTCTCAAATATTGTGATGGAAATTTCACAAATTTAGCTCAGTGTATTTTAAATAAATAATTGGTTAGTCAAATACTAAATTATTTTAGTGAAAAACTTCAAACTTAAATATAACTGTAAATTTCAGACAAAATTTATTGTTGGAGTTTTAGTCAATTATTTCGGTATAGGCTATGTTCAACTCAAACTATCAAGTAAATGATATTCAGAGATTTTAGGTAATAAAGTTAATTATTACTGTGACTAAGCCACTGAATAATTTTTTAGAGTGATACGCATAAGAATCACTTCAACATTTAGGAAAGTTTTATGTTTGTAGGTTAAGAATAGAACTGTTGTATACCTAGTAGTACTGTGATAAAGTTTAGAGAAATTGTCACAAATGAAAATGAAATCTGGTGATGCAGGATTTAAAATGAAAACTATTGATATGTGAAATATGCAACTGTATATTGTAGAACACATTCTAATAAAATATTTTTGTAATTAAAATGTGTGCTTGTGTGTAGTTTAAATGTTTAAAACATATGTGGTTTTTGCAGCATATATGTCCCTTACAATATTCTGTTGGAACATATAAGAATCACAGGAGTTTTTAGCAAACCTTTTCCATATGGGGAGTCGGGGAGTAAAACTATTTTAAATGCGTTAAAACTATTTTAAATGCATTAAACTATTAATAAATGCGCCTGAAAATTTAATTGATAAGACAATTGAATGCAATAGAGTCAAAACCACGATTTTAATATGCATAAGTTAAATAGGAATACATACAAATTTGTACGTCGGTAAAGTTGTTTATACGTAAATAAATTACGTTTTTTTTGCTGTCAATATATGTCATTGTGAGTTGTTGTGAGTTGGGCATGTTGACCTGCAGTTTTCAATAAAGCAGATTTGTTGTCTCAATTCAAGTCAAGTCTGTTTCTTGAAACAAGACGATTCATCTTTTACAAATAACACAGCAGCTTAAAAACCTTATGACATGTCAAAAAAGCTTGTTTCATCTGAGATATGACTCAAAACAAGATATTTTTAAGACAGTTTCACTTAACAAGATATTCAAGATGCACGGTCTAAAAACAAGCTCCTTTATCTCACTTAAATCTTGGTATTTAGGTGATTTTGTCTTATATTAAGTGTGATGAGATATTTTGACTAGAAATTAGAAAAATATACTTGGCAAGATTTTTAGTTTTTGCAGTGTATCCCTGTCAGCGATCTATAATATGCTTATAATGCTGAAGATGATTCCCTCGGATGATTTTGACAAAAACAGTCAACAGGCTTGGGCAGATTACCTAACAAAAATGCATCTTTGCAATCCTTCCTAGATAAAGAAGACGCCGATAGCATTGAACAAATCTGCATTTCCCCCCAAAAAAAAAAAAAAAAAACAGGGTGTATTTTCACACCTCCCTTTTTTCAACCCAATAAATATGAGTTCAGTGACGCTTTCTGACCTTCAGCTCAGACTCATCGAGACTCTTTTGCACAAGCTCAAGAACGGCACAAAGGTAAAGCTAGATCCTCTTCAATACACTGCATCCTGCAGAACAGTTTATCGCTATCGCTTCTGCTTTGATTAATCATATCATCTTAAATCTCTCATCTTAACTTCTTCACATCACATTATTAAGCTTACGTAAAAGCTTTAGTTAGAGCTGGTTTAGTAATAAAACATGCATCTTTTATTTGACTTCATCAGAATAGAGGTTTGAATAATGTTTCACTAAGGGTCAGTATGAATTTTCTTTTAAAAATAAATTAATTTTGTCCATCAATGATGCATTAAATTGATCAAAAGTGACAGTAAAGACATTTATAATGTTACAACAGATTTCTATGTTAAATAAATGCTGTTCTGAATTTTCTACAAAACGTCTCGGTTAGAAATGTAACCCTCGCTCCCTGCCGGAGGGAACTGGAGACGTTACGTCGAACGAGAGCGACTGATGGGGAACTATTTTCAACACTGATAATAATCATAAATGTTCCTTGAGCATCAGATCCTCATATTAGAGTGATTTCTGAAGGATCATGTGACACTGAAGACTGGAGTAATGATGCTGAAAATTCAGCTTTGATCACAGGAATAAATTACAGTTAAATATATATTCACGTAGAAAACAGCTATTTCAAATTCTAATAATATTTCACTGTTTTTACTGTATTTTTGATCATATAAATGCAGACTTGGTGAGCAGAAGAGACTTATTTTAAGAAGCACTTTCTGACCTCAAACGTTTGGACACTGGTGTACGTTACATCGCAGTAAATGCTGATGTCAAAAACAAGAGAAGAAAAACTGTGAAAACTGTTTGACACATGTTTCTTTGACAGCACACAATATTTCCCGTCACTGGAGAGGGAAGAGAGACTCGCTCAACAGTCGAGGGTTGCAGGAACTGAACAGGTCAACTATGGGGATGTTCAATTCAGAAAGTCTAATAAATCTGAAGTATGACATAAATTCTATTGAAAATGTACTTTTTAAAACTCGCCCTGCAGTTTTAAACCCAATAAAGAATCGGATATTTAAAGGGATAGTTCACTTTGAAATTAATTTTTGGTATGTTTTAGCTTACCTCAAGGGCATCCAAGATGTAGGTTTCTTTGTTTCCGCAGTAGTTTCAATTTTGATATTTTTAGGTCAAACCGTTCTTGTCTGTCAGTCATATAATGCAGGTCTATGGTCACCACCTCAAAGAGCAGCACAGAGAAGTCCAAATTAAACATGATTTAATGACTCGTAAATGTAAGTACACATTTATGGGCTAAGACACGAAACGAGCGGTTTGTGTGAGAAAACGAACAGTATTTATATCGTTTTTACCTCTTGTAAACACAGCCACAAAGCGCCCGCACCGTCAGATCACTTGGACGTGGCTGTGTTTACAAGAGGTAAAAACGATATAAATACTGTTCGTTTTCTCACACAAACCGCTCGTTTCGTGTCTTAGCCCATAAATGTGTACTTACATTTACGAGTCATTAAATCATGTTTAATTTGGACTTCTCTGTGCTGCTCTTTGAGGTGGTGACCATAGACCTGCATTATATGACTGACAGACAAGAACGGTTTGACCTAAAAATATCAAAATTGAAAATAAAAAATTGAAAAACTGATTCACATACTGTTATTCGTAACAAAGTCTGTCCGATCTTCAACAAAAATGTTTTTTAGTTTTTTATTTATTTATAATAAAGCTATTAATAATGTTGAATATCAGTCTTTTAAGTATTCATTCCTAAATACACAATGCAAATGCAGTACTGAATCTGATATTTAACACATTTGGATCTGGTAATTTTTTTTTTTTTTTTTAATCAAAAGTTATTTAACTAAATTCATTCAAATCTTTTAATATTACTATGAAACTTGAACAAAGTCTATCTAATCTTCAACTAAACTGCCTCAGATTATATTTCAAAAGTTATTCAGCTATAAATAATGTTGAATATCATCATAGTCTGTGAAGTAATCATTCCTAAACACACAATGCAAATGCTGTTGATGTGTTTGGCCACATAATTGCTCTTTACAGTTTTATTATATTGTAGAAAAGCCTGTGTTTGTTCTCTTAATAAAGGGTTAGTTCACCCAAAAATGATAATTATGTCATTAATGACTCCCTCATGTCGTTCCAAGCCCGTCAGACCTCCGTTCATCTTCAGGACACAGTTTAAGATATTTTAGATTTAGTCCGAGAGCTTTCTGTCTCTCCATTGAAAATGTATGTACGGTGGGTTCAGTGGGTTATGCCGAGTTCAGACTCAGATCAGATCAGATGTCTTTATTGCCTTTCTGGACAAGGACAGTATACCGTACACACACTTACAATGGAGGGACAGAAAGCTCTCGGACTAAATCTAAAATATCTTAAACTGTGTCCTGAAGATGAACGGAGGTCTGACGGGCTTGGAGCGACATGAGGGAGAGTCATGAATGACATAATTATCATTTTTGGGTGAACTAACCCTTTAACATGTGTGTGTTTTCAGGATGCGATCTGTGTTCCTCCTCGTGTTCCTCGTGACTCAGGTGTTCAGTGAAGGCTTGACTAACGTCACATCCGTCGCCGACACACCCGAGATGTCTTCCAGCTGGCCATCTCCCTGTCGGGGAACCTCCGATGTAAACGCTTTTCATGTGTTTTACAACCAACACATTCTCCTGTATAATTTCGACACGTCGCAGAAGCACACCTGGGTCGATTACCTGATGAAAAGGCATCTTTGTGGCGTAAATCCTCACCAGGCTTTTGTACATAAGGACGACGGCAATGCCATTGTGGGAATCTGTCACGGAGGAGGCGTCAGAAACTCCCGAAACCTGTGCGTCAGCGTGAGGAAGTTCAGGGTGTTCATCGTTCAGAGCGTGTTGAGAAACGGACGGTGTGTAGTTCAGCTCCAAACCGAGATCGCTCACGTGATCGTCGCGTGCTCTGTTGCAATGTTTTCTGTCAACAAATCTATCCCAGTCCCCCACTGTATCCCCGTTCACTTCGCAGGGATCGTGTACACGGCTCCGTCACTTCAGGGTCAGCGCTGCACATTACCTCATATCTAGAGGAAGAATGTGTGTATGCCTCACTTCTGTCGTCACTCTGCTTTAAGACATTATCTTTTAAATTGTTTGATTTACAGCATTTACAGATTTTTTAAAATATTGTTAGCCTACTGTTTCATTCTTACTGTAATGAGATTAATCACAGTTACTGTATTATATTTTACGGTTAGCTTAAAAGATTTTATATTTTTTACCAGAAAATATTGTAAAATGTTACATTTTAATGTTTCTGAAAGAAGTATCTTCATGCTCACCAAGGCTGTGTTTATTTAATAAAAAATACAGTAAAGACTGTAAAATTGTGAAATAATATTACAATTTAAATTAACTGTTTTTGAAATGAAATGAAAGCTGAATTGTTAGCATCATTACTCCAGTCTTCAGTGTCACATGATCCTTCAGAAATCAGTATAATTTGATTTAATGCTCAATTATTGGTGTTAAAACTCGTTTTGTCGCTTAATATATATTATTAGGAAACTTTGATACAGTATGCATCAAAAGTTTGGTAAGAAGTAAGATTTAAAAGAGAGAAAAAAAAGAAATTGATACTTTTATTCAGCAAGGATGAATTAAATTGATCAAAAGTGGTATTTATAATGAAAAGATTTCTATTTCAAATAAATGCTGTTCTTTACTTCACGTCATTACTGTATTTTGTTCAAATAAAGGTAGCCTTGATGAGAATAAGAGGAAAAGTCTTAAAGTTTGAAAAGAAACGCAAAGGGAGCATCATATTTACGGGTCAGTGGCATCAAAAAGTAAAAAAGTAAAAACACCCTGATTAGAAGTGTCCATTGGTGAATCTGTTGATATCAGTGAATCAATCATGTTTCAAAAAAAATCCCTGAAATCTACAGTATATGTTTGCTTGTTTGAAGAAATGATTGCTGTTTATAACTGTGTTCAATCAGGATCATTTGCAAGTGTGATTAAGTGTGCTTTTGTATATTCTTTAAAACTACAACTATGGAAATGTTTTTTTTTTTTTTTTTGTTGCATAAACCAAAGTTGTGTTATTTGTTTTAAAAATAAAACGTTTTGCTGGCTTGATTGTTTGTATTTTAAAAACAAAGTTCAATTATTGGCCAATGTAAAAGCTCTTTCACAGCGAAAGTGAAGTGAATAATCCTCAGGCTGAAGGAAATGCACATTCACTCCTGTACAGTAGAGGGCGCCGCTCAAACAAACCTTTCAGGGTACGTTTACACCACAATGATGTATTAAAAACAGAAAAGTGTATACTTTTATACTTGTGTTTGCGTACAGACCACAACGTTGTCAAAAGGATCCCCGCTCAACGGATCCGCGAAAGCGATTAAAAACGCTGCATTTTTCATGCCAGGCCAGTAGGTGGCGATGTCACTTTGTAAAGAAAGGTATAGACACACACAAGCACCATTTTCACAAATTCACATTTTTTGTAGTTTACACAGAGACGATCACAGTATCGGTTTCAAAAACTTGCACTCTGAATCACGCTTTCAAAAGTTTGCGCTTTCAGGCCAAAATGCATAAAAAAGTTGTTTTTTTAAAACCGTGTGGATAAATATAGCAATAAACAATAGCAATAAAACAAACAAACCAAAGAAACACAAATATGATGTTTATCTAAAGTCATTTTTTCTAATTAGCATGGTTGAATTGGTCAATAAAATGAGTTTATATTAGTCAAATTAAATGCATAAAGTATATTTGTGTTATTTAACATACAATTATTGCAGGTTTGCTTAATATTCTAAGTTTGCATTTCATCGTTTTAAATCATTTTGAGGAATACTGAATCTGGTTTGGTGAGAGTGAGATGAGTATTTGCATGCTGACATTTAGTCTTGAACATTTAGTCTAGAACATTTAGTTTTGAACATTTAGTCTAGAACATTTAGTCTAGAATATTTAGTCTTGAACATTTAGTCTAGAATATTTAGTCTTGAACATTTAGTCTAGAACATTTAGTTTTGAACATTTAGTCTAGAACCTTTAGTCAAGAACATTTAGTCTTGAACATTTAGTCTAGAACATTTAGTTTTGAACATTTAGTCTTGAACATTTAGTCTAGAACATTTAGTCTAGAATATTTAGTTTTGCACTTTTAGTCTAGAACATTTAGTCTTGAACATTTAGTCTAGAACATTTAGTCTAGAACATTTAGTCTAGAATATTTAGTCTAGAACATTTAGTCTAGAATATTTAGTTTTGCACTTTTAGTCTAGAACATTTAGTCTTGAACATTTAGTCTTGAACATTTAGTCTAGAATATTTAGTCTAGAATATTTAGTTTTGCACTTTTAGTCTAGAACATTTAGTCTAGAACATTTAGTCTAGAACATTTAGTCTTGAACATTTAGTCTAGAACATTTAGTCTAGAACATTTAGTCTAGAACATTTAGTCTAGAACATTTAGTCTAGAATATTTAGTTTTGCACTTTTAGTCTAGAACATTTAGTCTTGAACATTTAGTCTTGAACATTTAGTCTAGAACATTTAGTCTTGAACATTTAGTCTAGAACATTTAGTCTAGAACATTTAGTCTAGAACATTTAGTCTAGAATATTTAGTTTTGCATATTTAGTCTAGAACATTTAGTCTTGGACATTTAGTCTAGAACATTTAGTCTAGAATATTTAGTTTTGAACATTTAGTTTTGAACATTTAGTCTAGAACATTTAGTCTAGAACATTTAGTCTAGAATATTTAGTTTTGAACATTTAGTCTAGAACCTTTAGTCAAGAACATTTAGTCTTGAACATTTAGTCTTGAACATTTAGTCTAGAACATTTAGTCTTGAACATTTAGTCTAGAACATTTAGTCTAGAACATTTAGTCTAGAACATTTAGTCTAGAATATTTAGTTTTGCATATTTAGTCTAGAACATTTAGTCTTGGACATTTAGTCTAGAACATTTAGTCTAGAATATTTAGTTTTGAACATTTAGTTTTGAACATTTAGTCTAGAACATTTAGTCTAGAACATTTAGTCTAGAACATTTAGTCTAGAACATTTAGTCTTGGACATTTAGTCTAGAAAATTTAGTCTAGAACATTAAGACTAGAACATTTAGTCTAGAACATTTAGACTAGAACATTTAGTCTAGAATATTTAGTTTTGAACATTTAGTCTAGAACCTTTAGTCAAGAACATTTAGTCTAGAACATTTAGTCAAGAACATTTAGTCTAGAACCTTTAGTCAAGAACATTTAGTCTAGAACATCAATAACCAACGCAACTTCGGATTTCTCTCAACATGAGGACTGGAGCTGTCAGTCAATAAGTATGAAAACAAAGTAACTTGCGTTACTTATTTGAAAAAGTAGCTAAATATTTTGTTTAAATTTTGTGTAAATTTAAAAGTAATCTGTTACTTTACTGGTTACTTGGAAAGAGTAATCTGATGACATAACTCGCGTGACTTGTGATGTGTGAGTCAGTGTGTGTGTGAGAGAGACTTACTGTCCATTCCTGCATCATGTATGGTCAGTATGGCGGGTCTGCGAGCGTTCCCGGCGCCGTGAACCGTCACATGAAGCACTCCGTGAGGCGTCTCCACACTGTGCTCCTGCACACACACACACACACACACACACACACACTTGATAAAACAGCACTTGTGCATTCATAATGAAAGATAATTAATAATGGGTAGCTGGCATGACATCTCAAGCAGTGTGACATGCTAAACTACATATAAACCTCATTTTAACAACATTTTGATTATTATTCTGCATGCAAATTCACACTAAAGATAGTAACAACTTGTGAATGGTGTTGAAAACTCTCATCCGTCCCTCACACTTTGTAACACACCTTTCCCTCGCGGGTCAAAATGACCCGAAGCCCTCAAATTATACCTTTTTTTTTTCTTTTTTTTGTCCATTTTTTTTTTTTTTTTTGATAATATTTTTGATAATATTTTTTCTATTTTTAATGCATTTTTTGGGGGAGATTTTTTGTTATTTTTTTATTTTATTTACCTTTAAATTACTAGATTTGATCAATAAATAATACATAAATAGTAATATAAGTACATTCCTCACATTCTTTCAACTTAAATTCAAAATAATTTCATGCATAACCCTTTTAATTCAGCTCTACATATCTTACATTGGGAGTCTTTGCCGACCTCCGAAAAATAATATAACATGATATTTCATAACTCTTGATGGCCTTATATCTCTATATGCAGCAGAGGAGCTGTTCCTCTGGGTCCTAAAGTCAGTTTCTCTTCGATATGCATTCAGATACACATGTAGACATTATAAAATAACTTTTTTGTAAAGTTTTAATCATTTTTAGTTTGAATTTTGAAATACTTTTTTTAAATTTCAAGCACAAAACTCCCCGAATCCATTTGTGTGTGTGTGTGTGTGTGTGTGTGTGTGTGTGTGTGTGTGTGTGTGTGTGTGTGTGTGTGTGTGTGTGTGTGTGAGATGAACTCTCAATGAATGAACACAGTTTTTCTAAATGACCCGAGGGAAGGACGAGTGTTTTAACACACCAGTGATCAGTCAACCACACAAACACACACTGAGTGTCCGGCACACTTTAACACACCAGTGATCAGTCAACCACACAAACACACACTGAGTGTCCGGCACACTTTAACACACCTGGCCTTGATCCAGCAGCATTCGGGCCGCGATCTCCACGTCCTGCACACAAAAACACAGCGGTCTCTAAACACACAATCTGGACATCAGCGCTCACATAAACACTGTTACTGTTACACACCGCTCATAACTGAATATAACCATTTAGTGCATTAATGATGAACTGGAGAGATGTTGTGTTTAACTGACACTCATCCAGTTATCCATTATACAAATCATTACCATTAGCCTAGTGAATCTACAGGGCTTCAGCTGACAAACACAACTACAATATATAGACAGCTAAACCACAGCATGAGTCATATTTAACATATTTATCAAGTATATTGCACATTTTGTGTAGACAATGGTATTTAAAAGAGCTTTCTATATATACATATTTTTTTTTTTATAAAACTGTGAAAATAAATAAAAATTAGGATAAAAATTTATTTAAAATATATTAAAACAATAAAAAATGACAGAAAAGAATGAATAAATAAAATGCTGCAGAAGTGTTGCGTTTAACAGACTCGCATCAGTTATTCATAATCATGATCCACTGCATTACAACAGATCTGATGATGAAGTTCTTCAAACGTGCAGCAGGTGGCAGACGAGTGTGTGTGTGTGTGTGTGTGTGTGTGTGTGTGTGTGTGTGTGTGTGTGTGTGTGTGTGTGTGTGTGTTACCTTCACAGCGTCGGATTGACCCGGCAGTAAAGGCTTCTCCTCTGTGATGGCGATCTCCTGCATTTCAGTCGTCATGGTGATCGGATACACTGTCCTGAAACACAAAACAGAGGAAAATCATAATCATAATCACTGCGGCAAAAACAGCCACATAACAATACTGAGAACACACACACACACACACACACACACACACACACACACACACACAGACACGTGCGTCTGTATTCCAGCGGGACAATCACGACTCTGCTGGGTTTTACTCATCTTAATTAGAAATTACTGCAAGAACAAATTAACATAGAGAGAGAGAGAGAGAGAGAGAGAGAGAGAGAGAGAGAGAGAGAGAGAGAGAGAGAGAGAGAGAGAGAGAGAGAGAGAGAGAGAGAGAGAGAGAGAGAGAGAGAGAGAGAGAGAGAGAGAGAGAGAGAGAGAGAGAGAGAGAGAGAGAGAGAGAGAGAGAGAGAGAGAGAGAATATTCTTGCTTGTCACACAATTTCTGAAACCTGACACCTTAAACACCAGTAACACACCAAATCTGCATGAAATCTGCTCTCTATGAAACACACACAAATCTACCAGGAAGAATCTTGATTTCCTTTTTCAAACACAAATGTCAAAACGCCACAGAAATTCATCAGAGCCTCACACATACTCCTTACACACACACACACACACACACACACACACAAACACTCCTCACACACAAACAGTCCTCACACACAAACACTCCTCACACACAATCCTCACACACAATCCTTACACACACTCCACACACACAATCCTTACACACACAAACACTCATTGCTTTACTGAACACCAATCAGTCATAGGCCTATAACAGGTCAAAGGTCGAGTTATAGGTGTCTCGGACTGTGTAATACTATATTCATAACCACAAACGCTTACAGTAAAAACATAAATAATTTGGTTTCAATCTTGCTTTCGTGTTCACCGTGAGTTTTTCAACATCTCTGAGAGTTACTTTCAACCTTGTACAGATATGTCATGAAAGAAGAGCTTTAGGTTCTGAATAACTGTGTGTGTGTATGATATATCCAGAAATATAATATTATGTCAAAGGTGTTTGCAACGTAAGACAAATGTTTGCTTCTGAGATGTGTGTGATGTTTTGATGCAGTGCTTCATTTAGCAAGAGATGCGAGGCATTTTTGCATTTTGTGCAATTCTTGGATTTGTGTGTAAAGTTTTGAAAAAAAAGAGACAAAGTTTTGAAAATGTTCCGTTTTAAAATCAAAATGGAATTCTGGAATGTTCATAAAGTTCCGTCGAGTTCTTCAGAATGCTCAGTGTCCTGTGCTGAATACACACAGAGATGCGAAACAAACCAGTGATAAACATATAAACGGTTTTCAGTTTCATAGGTGTCAATAATACAAACACAAACGTGCAACATGATTAATAATTACAGACACCAACACAGTGTGATTTAATAACCGAATGACCGATAATTCTCAGTTTGATTCTGAACTCTTATAACAGTGAATCACTGCTTTGAATCAGTTAAATGACTCACTGAATCAACTGGAGCGGTTCTTCAACGAACCACGTGAACTCACTAAAGCAAACTCAAGACTTTTGGCTGTTGTTGTTCTCTAATATGTAATCTAATATTTCTCACAGACACCTGGTTGTTATTGAAACATGTTCTGGACCAGAACTCACTCAGAAGCAGGAAGAGAACATCTGATCGACATTGAAGAAACATGCGTTTATAAACCGATTATACCGAATGAAAGTGAACTAATCATAAAATACTCCAGATTTAAAATGAGCAAAATCACAGTCTAAACAAAAGTAATATGACAGAAATAAACAAAAAAGACTTGTTCTTATGAAGAGCTTGACCTGACACTGCGTGCCTCAAACTAACTCTAATATCTTTCAAAGGTTTGAAACAGAATCGTAGTAAAACCAATCCAGTGATGATAGTGTTTAAGTCATCAGCCATGAAGCTAAGAGAGATGATTTATAGATTAATATGAACTCGTTCACAGCGAGAGCTTCAGGCGATACGACTCATTCATCATCAACAACACAACTGAGTCCAACTATTCTCTGTGTGTGTGTGTGTGTGTGTGTCTCACACACACAGATTCATCATCCACAAGCTAAAAATAACCCTGGGGATCGACGGCCGCCAGCAAACTTTCACAAACACAGCAGATTCACCGACTCCACAGCGAGACCTAAGAAACACTACAGGCCATCAACACTTTACTATAGTAAAACACCACCGGCTGACATGATTCACCAGGTATAACCCCTGACAACTACTCCTAATATGACCTAAATTACTTCTATAAAGAATAAAAATATAACAAAAAACCCAAACACTGGCATGACTGCCAATGGGAAAGTGAGTGTGTTTAATTGTATTGAATGTGCACTTATAGTGTACTTTAAATTAAAATATTTGCAGGAAATATATTAATGAAATAAAGCACCACTTCTTATTCAAACGTGCGAGAAACCATGATTCTGTAAGACGTCAATAGAGTTCATGCCGTGTTTCCAGACAGCATTATTGATCATGTGTCAATAACTCAATAATCAATAACAGCATATGATCAATAATGCTGTCTGAAACTCAATAACTCTATAATCAATAACAGCACATCATCAATAATGCTGTCTGGAAACTCAATAACTCTATAATCAATAACAGCACATCATCAATAATGCTGTCTGGAAACTCAATAACTCTATAATCAATAACAGCACATCATCAATAATGCTGTCTGGAAACTCAATAACTCTATAATCAATAACAGCACATGATCAATAATGCTGTCTGGAAACTCAATAACTCTATAATCAATAACAGCACATCATCAATAATGCTGTCTGAAACTCAATAACTCTATAATCAATAACAGCACATGATCAATAATGCTGTCTGGAAACTCAATAACTCTATAATCAATAACAGCACATGATCAATAATGCTGTCTGGAACCTCAATAACTCTATAATCAATAACAGCACATCATCAATAATGCTGTCTGGAACCTCAATAACTCTATAATCAATAACAGCACATCATCAATAATGCTGTCTGGAAACTCAATAACTCTATAATCAATAACAGCACATCATCAATAATGCTGTCTGGAACCTCAATAACTCTATAATCAATAACAGCACATCATCAATAATGCTGTCTGAAACTCAATAACTCTATAATCAATAACAGCACATCATCAATAATGCTGTCTGGAACCTCAATAACTCTATAATCAATAACAGCACATCATCAATAATGCTGTCTGGAACCTCAATAACTCTATAATCAATAACAGCACATCATCAATAATTCTGTCTGAAACTCAATAACTCTATAATCAATAACAGCACATCATCAATAATCAATAACAGCACATCATCAATAATGCTGTCTGGAAAATCAATAACTCTATAATCAATAACAGCACATCATCAATAATGCTGTCTGAAACTCAATAACTCTATAATCAATAAAAGCACATCATCAATAATGCTGTCTGGAAACTCAATAACTCTATAATCAATAACAGCACATCATCAATAATGCTGTCTGAAACTCAATAACTCTATAATCAATAACAGCACATCATCAATAATGCTGTCTGGAAACTCAATAACTCTATAATCAATAACAGCACATCATCAATAATGCTGTCTGAAACTCAATAACTCTATAATCAATAACAGCACATCATCAATAATGCTGTCTGGAAAATCAATAACTCTATAATCAATAACAGCACATGATCAATAATGCTGTCTGGAAACTCAATAACTCTATAATCAATAACAGCACATCATCAATAATGCTGTCTGAAACTCAATAACTCTATAATCAATAACAGCACATCATCAATAATGCTGTCTGGAAACTCAATAACTCTATAATCAATAACAGCACATCATCAATAATGCTGTCTGGAAACTCAATAACTCTATAATCAATAACAGCACATCATCAATAATGCTGTCTGAAACTCAATAACTCTATAATCAATAACAGCACATCATCAATAATGCTGTCTAAAACTCAATAACTCTATAATCAATAACAGCACATCATCAATAATGCTGTCTGGAAACTCAATAACTCTATAATCAATAACAGCACATCATTAATAATGCTGTCTGGAAAATCAATAACTCTATAATCAATAACAGCATTATAGATGATGTGCTGTTATTGATTATAGAGTTATTGAGGTTCCAGACAGCATTATTGATCATGTGCTGTTATTGATTATAGAGTTATTGAGTTTTAGACAGCATTATTGATCATGTGCTGTTATTGATTATAGAGTTATTGAGTTTTCAGACAGCATTATTGATGATGTGCTGTTATTGATTATAGAGTTATTGAGGTTCCAGACAGCATTATTGATCATGTGCTGTTATTGATTATAGAGTTATTGATTTTCCAGACAGCATTATTGATGATGTGCTGTTATTGATTATAGAGTTATTGAGTTTCAGACAGCATTATTGATGATGTGCTGTTATTGATTATAGAGTTATTGAGTTTCCAGACAGCATTATTGATCATGTGCTGTTATTGATTATAGAGTTATTGAGTTTCAGACAGCATTATTGATGATGTGCTGTTATTGATTATAGAGTTATTGAGTTTTAGACAGCATTATTGATGATGTGCTGTTATTGATTATAGAGTTATTGAGGTTCCAGACAGCATTATTGATCATGTGCTGTTATTGATTATAGAGTTATTGAGGTTCCAGACAGCATTACTGATCATGTGCTGTTATTGATTATAGAGTTATTGAGTTTTAGACAGCATTATTGATGATGTGCTGTTATTGATTATAGAGTTATTGAGTTTCAGACAGCATTATTGATGATGTGCTGTTATTGATTATTGATCATGTGCTGTTATTGATTATAGAGTTATTGAGTTTCAGACAGCATTATTGATGATGTGCTGTTATTGATTATAGAGTTATTGAGGTTCCAGACAGCATTACTGATCATGTGCTGTTATTGATTATAGAGTTATTGAGTTTTAGACAGCATTATTGATCATGTGCTGTTATTGATTATAGAGTTATTGAGTTTTAGACAGCATTATTGATGATGTGCTGTTATTGATTATAGAGTTATTGAGTTTCAGACAGCATTATTGATCATGTGCTGTTATTGATTATAGAGTTATTGAGTTTCAGACAGCATTATTGATCATGTGCTGTTATTGATTATAGAGTTATTGAGTTTCAGACAGCATTATTGATGATGTGCTGTTATTGATTATAGAGTTATTGAGTTTCCAGACAGCATTATTGATCATGTGCTGTTATTGATTATAGAGTTATTGAGTTTCAGACAGCATTATTGATCATGTGCTGTTATTGATTATAGAGTTATTGAGTTTCAGACAGCATTATTGATCATGTGCTGTTATTGATTATAGAGTTATTGAGTTTCAGACAGCATTATTGATGATGTGCTGTTATTGATTATAGAGTTATTGAGTTTCAGACAGCATTATTGATCATGTGCTGTTATTGATTATAGAGTTATTGAGTTTCAGACAGCATTACTGATCATGTGCTGTTATTGATTATAGAGTTATTGAGTTTTAGACAGCATTATTGATCATGTGCTGTTATTGATTATAGAGTTATTGAGTTTCAGACAGCATTATTGATGATGTGCTGTTATTGATTATAGAGTTATTGAGTTTCAGACAGCATTATTGATGATGTGCTGTTATTGATTATAGAGTTATTGAGTTTCAGACAGCATTATTGATGATGTGCTGTTATTGATTATAGAGTTATTGAGTTTCAGACAGCATTATTGATGATGTGCTGTTATTGATTATAGAGTTATTGAGGTTCCAGACAGCATTACTGATCATGTGCTGTTATTGATTATAGAGTTATTGAGTTTTAGACAGCATTATTGATCATGTGCTGTTATTGATTATAGAGTTATTGAGTTTCAGACAGCATTATTGATGATGTGCTGTTATTGATTATAGAGTTATTGAGTTTCAGACAGCATTATTGATCATGTGCTGTTATTGATTATAGAGTTATTGAGGTTCCAGACAGCATTATTGATCATGTGCTGTTATTGATTATAGAGGTATTGAGGTTCCAGACAGCATTACTGATCATGTGCTGTTATTGATTATAGAGTTATTGAGTTTCAGACAGCATTATTGATGATGTGCTGTTATTGATTATAGAGTTATTGAGTTTCAGACAGCATTATTGATGATGTGCTGTTATTGATTATAGAGTTATTGAGTTTTAGACAGCATTATTGATCATGTGCTGTTATTGATTAAAGAGTTATTGAGTTTTCAGACAGCATTATTGATGATGTGCTGTTATTGATTATAGAGTTATTGAGGTTCCAGACAGCATTATTGATGATGTGCTGTTATTGATTATAGAGTTATTGAGGTTCCAGACAGCATTACTGATCATGTGCTGTTATTGATTATAGAGTTATTGAGTTTTAGACAGCATTATTGATCATGTGCTGTTATTGATTATAGAGTTATTGAGTTTCAGACAGCATTATTGATGATGTGCTGTTATTGATTATAGAGTTATTGAGTTTCAGACAGCATTATTGATCATGTGCTGTTATTGATTATAGAGTTATTGAGGTTCCAGACAGCATTATTGATCATGTGCTGTTATTGATTATAGAGGTATTGAGGTTCCAGACAGCATTACTGATCATGTGCTGTTATTGATTATAGAGTTATTGAGTTTCAGACAGCATTATTGATGATGTGCTGTTATTGATTATAGAGTTATTGAGTTTCAGACAGCATTATTGATGATGTGCTGTTATTGATTATAGAGTTATTGAGTTTTAGACAGCATTATTGATCATGTGCTGTTATTGATTAAAGAGTTATTGAGTTTTCAGACAGCATTATTGATGATGTGCTGTTATTGATCGGTGTTATAAACGGGACGAGAGCGAGAGTAATCATGTGACCCGAGAGCCTCTTCATCTCTTCAGTGCTCGTCTTCCTCAGCGGGACACTTATATCTCAGAGATCATCATAAACACAGTCTGTCCCGAGGAACGACGCCGCCAAACAAACAGAGGAAGAAATGGAAATGAACGGAAAGAGAGAAAATGTGTGAAAGAAAAGTAAGCAGCGTAGGAGGACTGAGACGAATCTCACGGAAACCTGTCAAGAACATATCCAGGTCACAGACAGCGACGAAAGAAACAGTAGAAATTACATTTTTTCAATAATAATTTAAATTTAAATATATTTTAATATTAAATTAAAATATTCAGACACAGTAAAATTTGGGTAAAATTTGAATTTGGGTGCAAAATGGGGTTTAATTGTCATGAAAAAAATTCTAAATATTTTTTTTTTTTTTTTTTTAAATGATCATTTTCATATATTATTGCACAATATATTTTCATATTTTTCTCTTGTGTTTTTGTGGTGAAATATGACCTGGACCTGTCAAGAACATTTCCAGGTCACATATGATGACATCTATTTTTTTTTTTTATTATTTGCATTTATTTATATTTAAATTATATATTTTTAACATTTATAATATAAAATATTTTAACATTTTAATTAGTAAAATAAATTATTTTGCTCTAAGAAAATGAAGCCTATTTTTTGGGAAGTCTGTTATCGCATTAAGAATAATGGAGAGACAACATACACATTTGGGTGAAATGTGGTTAAAATATCATGACAAACTGTCACAACGTTTTTTATTTCATTTTGAATCATTTTCATATATTATTGCAAAATACAATTTCCTATTTTTCTCTTGAGTTTTTGTGTTGAAATATAACTTGAACATGTCTTCATGAGCTTCACCCCCCGAGGCCAGAAATCACAGTTAAAATGAACACACACACACCAACACACATATAAATACACACACACACACTGTGTATCTCTGATTGAGCCAGAGAACATCAGAAACATCTCTTGACGAGAACAGCGTGTGATGTGTTTCTGAAGAGAGAGAGAGATGAGTGAAAGTTAAAACAGGACACGAGTCCATCGACAGACTCTAATGGACGGATCGATAGCGACCGTCTCTTCTCTGGGACCAATGAGACTGTGCTAATATCCTCTGAATATATGCAGAAATATTAAAATCATGTCAATTTACATAAACCCCGCCCCCGAACACGATTTATAGATTATCAAGACAGAATATGCTAATCAATGACTAGAAGAAAACTCCACATCATCTACATAAACTCATAACATTCAGAAATGTGCTGTTGCTTCTACATGTCGTCACTTCTTCTCGAGTCTCTCCATCATTGTCTGACTCTGGTTTGAACATACAAGGCTAAAAGGTTTAGAAATTTTCACACTCACACACACACAAGCTGTTGAAGCTCCGCCCCCTGTGCCGGGAGCAGCAGCTCATTTGCATTTAAAGGGACAGACACACACCCTCAAAAAGTGAGAATTTTAACATGCTATAAAACTATCTGTGGGGTATTTTGAGCTAAAGTTTCACACACACACACACACACACACACACACACACACACACACACACACACACACACACACACACACACACACACACACACACACACACACACACTCTGGGGACATCAGAGTCTTATTTTACAACTTGTGAGAAGGGCATTATACCAGCCCTTTAAGACAAGCCTGCATTTCTCTTCCCAAACCGCTGGACAGTGTGAAGCAATCGACTCAAAGCTGTGGGAAAGTTGTGCAACATCTGAGTTTGACAAAGATGTCTCTGTCCCGAAGCCCTGTGAGTCCCGGATGACGTGATTAAGCTCGCTGAGACCATATTAAACAGCACACACATCTGTAACAGCATCGACTAGGAAAACTGCACAACACCTTCAGCCAAACCCAGCATAAATAAGGCCATGTGTGCCAGAATCACTTTATATTACAGATGTGTGGAAATATGCGGTGAATATCAACTGAAAATCAATGGTAAAAAGTCATTAGCCGACAGATTATTAAAATACAGCAGTGAAATTGAAGTCTCTTGTCTTTTATGCTCACATACTGTTTATAAGTTTTGGGTAAGTAAATTAATACTTTTATTCAGAAAGGAGACCCTAAATTGATCTTGAGAATAAAGACATGTAATGTTACAAAAGATGATATTTAAAATGAACTTTCTATTCATCAAAGAATCCTGAAAAATAAAATCTATCATGGTTTCCTCACATATATGAACTGTTTTCAACACTGATAATAATCATAAATATTTCTTGAGCATCAGATCATCACATTAGAGTGATTTCTGAAGGATCATGTGACACTGAAGACTAAAATGTAATAATATTTCACAATTTCACTGTGTTTACTGTATTTTTGCTCATAAATGCTGTGTTGGTGAGCAGAAGAGACTCTTTCAGAAACGACACTGTAACTCAAAATGTATATTTTCACTCCACATGAAGTCATTAAGTAAACATCATCAATATAGCAATGCAAAACATTAGTGACACACTTACAGGAAAAAGGCAAAAATCGCAAGAGTTACCCAATCTCTCTGGCCCGTTATTAAACTCTCTCTCTCTCTCTCTCTCTCTCTCTCTCTCTCTCTCTCTCTCTCTCTCTCTCTCTCTCTCTCTCTCTCTCTCTCTCTCTCTCTCTCTCTCTCTCTCTCTCTCTCTCTCTCTCTCTCTCTCTCTCTCTCTCTCTCTCTCTCTCTCTCTCTCTCTCTCATGGCCTGCTTAGTACGAGACTTCAAAACAACTCCAGCATTCACTGATAAACAACGGCGCTGGCAAGCTCTCTCAGTCCGTTCAGCTCATCCCTCCTTCTCTCATCCATCCCTCTCCTTTTCTCCTGCGCATCAATAAATGCAGAAATGCCTGAGGAAACGATAAAGCACCAGAAATGCTCCAGTTTTAGCACTTTGGCACACACACACACACACACACACACACACATACCTCTGATTTATCACATCACACACAACGTTTCCTCACTGCCCACAGGAAGATGTTATTGCTCAACAATTGCTCTTTCTTTCTTTGCTCCGAATGAGTAAAACATTTAGTGTTACACCGCACATGTTCTTCCTCACTATTGCTGGTTATATTATCATAGTATTTATTATATTTGTCTTGTTTTCCAGTGCAAATAACATTCTTAAATCAAGATATATTTACTGGAGAAGCAAAATAAGATATTAAGTCTCATTTTCTGAAAAACAAAATATCAAAAATTAAGTTTACGCTTAAAAAAATAAGAAGAAAATTTGCCAATGGGGTCAGAAAAAATAATCTTAATAGAAAAGAAAAGCAAGATATTTGTTCTTGTTGTATGCATAAGTGTAGATAACAAGACTTTAAGTCATTTTTCTAAGTAAACGTGTCTTGATTTAAGACTTTTTAGGTATTTGTAATGGAAAACAAGACAAAAATGCAAAATAAGAAAATCATTTTTTGTGCAAAGAAGATCTTTTAATCTTTCAAGCTTAAACTCTTCTTACGTTCCTCAGAAAACAAGACGTCTTAACTGATTTCATTTCGCATCTCAAGTAAATGCATCTTGATTTAAAAAACTTAAACAAACACTAATACGTCAATAGCCGTCATATTATTTACATTTAGTAAAACATGATAAACACAGAGATTATTAAAGCCTTCCTGAACTGCAGAAGCAGATTAAAGCAGGAATCTGGAGGAGGATGCTGTGTGTTTATGCGTGTTAGTAACTTTCATATTTATAGGATTACACTGATATAAGCAGGACGTGTGTCGTTTTTACAGTGATTATTACAGGCATAATAGCAGAGTAAAAATGAGAATTAATAAAGCTGAGATCGGCTAAACACAATTTCACCCTCGGTTCTGCGACGGCTGCGAGTTAAATAATGTCGGCCCGTCTCAAAACCAATGCATTTGCCATGTCAAAAAAATGTTTTTCTTCTGATTATCCAGATTTGCAATGACTGCAAAAAAATTATGTTCTTCCTCAGTATTTGTGTCTTGTTTTCCAGCACAAATATCTAAACATTCTTAAATAAATATTCATGTACTGGAGATGCAAAGTGACTGAAGATAATAAGTTTTTCTAAAGACTTTGTGCTAAAAACAAATACATTATTACTATATTTTTTCTGACCCCGTTGGAAGATATTTTCTTATTTCAAGAAAAAAAAAACTCTATTCCTATTTTTTTCCGGAAAACAACTTTTCAATATTACTCTGTAAAACAATTATTGTCTAATTCAATATTTTTTCATGTGTTTTCCAGAAAAATATCTAAACATTCTTAAGTCAAGATAGATTTACTGGTGATGCAACATAATAAGATGCATCAGAATTAACTTTGTATTAAAACAAGAGCAAAAATCTGCTAATGTGGCAGACAAATACATTGAATTTAAAGGGAATTGGCAGATACTTTTACACAAAAAAACAAAACAAGATGTCATTTATTTTTTTCACAAAAAAATGCAAGTAGGAGTATTTTACTCAGAAATTGTTAGTAAATTTCACAAACAATAAAAAACAAACAGCAAGTAGAACACTGAATTAAACGTGAAATTAAGTAATTTAAAATTGAATAAATTAAGTAGAAATGGTGTTTTCTTGTAAAACGTACCAATTATCCATGCTTTATTTACAACTTCAAAATATAATTTTTACAGAGTAAAATCAAGATACATTTACTTGAGAAGCAAAATGTCATAAGATATTAAAGTCTTGATTTGTATATTTTTTATGATTGAAAAGTTTACAGCTGAAATAAGAAAAAATGCCAATGTGGTCCGAAAAATAAACTTAATTCAAAGAGAAAACTAGTTTATTCGTCTGCCACCATTGGCAGATATTTGTCTTTGTTTTACGCGTAAACACTTAATTTTGACACAAAACTTTATATGTTGTCATTTTGCTTATCAAGTAAATGTGCCTTGATTTAAGAATGTTTTCACTAACAAATGCTGGGTTGTTTCAACCCATGTTTGGGTCAAATATGGACAAACCCAACTGATAATTTTTTTAACCCAACAGTTGTGTTTGTCCATATTTGATCCAAACCCAGCATTTTTTAGAGTGATATTTGCTCTGAAAAACAAGACAGACGTCGGGCAGCGAGGTTGAGTTTTAGTGTGGTAGTAGTGGACAGTATTTTTAGGCGTCATGATAAAGGACACTGGGATATGTTGCGGTCGGGCTATTCTCGGGCAAGCAGTTGTATACCGGTGTGTATTACGTTCCTGAAGACATCAGGCCACATGTGACTGCCTAGGACTTACGCAAACCTCAAGCAGCGTTCGGAAACTATTACGTTTTTCACATTTTCAGGTTACAAACATCCTGTCAATCAAGAGCTAAGACCTCTGACCATGAAACGTCAAAACCTGAATCAATCTCATGAGCGACTGGAGAAACGTCCTTGTAGTAGAGTTGAGGACGGTGTGGTGTGACGTTACTAAGTGTGTGTCAACTGAGTGCTATTTCAAGACCTCGAGCTGTTGCACAAAACACCCTGAAAGAGTGTGTGTGAATCAAGTTTAATGGGCTGATCAAACAAAAAATAGTGCATGTTTGTGTTCAGTTTGAGTTTATTCAGCTTTAGGGACAAAATGGTGCAAAAAATATAGCTAAATCTGACAAAAAACACCTCAAATATTATAAATAACTTGATAAATAAAGTAAATAATGCACAAATAAATACAAAAAAAAGTTTTCTTTTATAGTGGTAAGTGAAATGTAGAGAAAATATCAAATTGCATTGTCTGAATCGTAAAAACAAACTATACTTGCGTTCGCAGCGATGCCATAGAAGAGCTATTTTTGGTTTCCCAAAGAAAATTTCAGTGATTTCAGTCATTTTTTTCTTATTGTGAAGAACATTTAATAATCTAAAGAACTTTTCCCACTATATAGAATCTTTTGTAGGATGGAAAGATTCCATGGATGTTAAAGGTTCTTCATGGAACCATCAATGCCAATAAAGAACCTTCATTTGTACGAGAGAAATAAGTTTAAAAATTCCCACTTGTTTTAATGACATGCTGTCATTTCAGTGTGTGTAAGAGAAACATGAAACTGAATCACTTCAAAACACACTCAAATACTACAGTTAAACTATGGATACTACACGTTTAAAGTTTATAGCCTGGAACTCCATGAATCAGACAAAGCATTAGTTCCCTGAGTAAATATTTTCTGCTGGACGCCGCACTATCGCCTTCTGACCTCTTCGGTGAGGCGGTTAACACCGTAGGCGTTCAAGCAATACCTCCCTCACCATCAACAGGCCTTCAGCAGCCGTCAAGCTCCTCATACCAAGCGCAACAGAAGGAGAGTGTCGCCTCTCTCAAAAACCATGGGGTGTGGGACGACACTCCCAGTCGAAGCCTTCAAAGCAGCAGACCGGTCTGTATAAGGTGCCCGCTCCATCCCGATGCCCTCAGGAGGCCATTCTGCCAACCCCGCCACCCTCGGTGCCTCGGGGCGCAGTGGTTTCCACAAACTTCTGACTCAGTGCCTCCAAGACGCACACACTGAGGAGGGTCGAAAGTCAGCCAAATCGGTTGTTTCCTTCCAATACTCTTCAGGTCACCGAAGTGACTGCACTTATTAACCCAGAGGACAGCCTCGAGAGGCTGTAGATTATCTGGCAGAGTGGAAGAGTCTGCCAAACATATCTCAGTGGGCCCTGCAGATAGTAGAAAAGGGGTAAAGAATCCAGTTCGGTTCTCATCCACCACGCTACAATGGGGTGTTACTCACAGCAGT